>NC_047019.1:6071600-6099393 GCF_902652985.1 Pecten maximus | reverse complement strand
TTTCCCTAAATTAGTTCAGTACTAACATGCTTCATGTGTAGGAATATTAATTTTTGGTATAACTAGTGCATTTATTATAGCACTTTTTCCATTAATAAATTTTATAGTCTATATTTTCCCAGTTAATCTACTCTTTTACAACTCCTAACATCATGTTCAGAGTATCCGATATACAATTATTATTAGATATACACCCGTACAAATTTCATAATACATTATTCGAACCCAAGACACAAAATATTCCACGAATCTAAAACGTTTTACAGCCTTTAGCATAAAATCACGTTAAATAGTATCAAAAGCCTTCTTAAGACCTGAAAATAATTCTTTTATTTGAAATTTCTCTGATTAATCTAATACATGTATATCATGTATTTACATAATAATTAATCAATAAATTTCAGTCTTGGTGCTAATACATTAATTGCAATTTCATAATTCACATTTAGCAGAGCGATAGGTCTCCAGATTTGTAAGAAGGCTTCATCATTTTATTTTGTAGATTAATGACAGTATACCTATTTTTTGTGATTCTGACATTTCACCTTCTTCACTATGCCCTTCATTTAGTTAATCTTTCCAGTCACCTTAAAAGTCAATAAGTGGTAAGTTTGATAAACATATACTTTAAACAGCCAACTGTATAAATATGGAAGCAATAAACACACATGCACCTATATTGGAACATGTACATACACATGTATATACATAGAGGATATCTAACAGTGTCTTCAGTAGTACCAAATATATTTCACGAGTGGGGCTAATACTTTGATATTTTTCACGAGTGCGCAGCACGAGTAAAAAATATCAAAATATTAGCCACACGAGTGAAATATATTTGGTATCACTGACGACACTGTTAGATATTCTGTTTATTACATTTTTTTATCAACGAAAACCCTACCCTGTATGCTAACTAGGACTACAGCGATAATTTGTAAACAAAAAAGTAGTTTTCCCTGTCCAGGTGCTGACATATATGTCGGGCTTTCTGATTGGTCAATTATTTTGGTATTTTCTAATCATTAATTTGATTGGTCAAATCAGCAAAAGTGATATTTTTCACTGGTGAAAAATATGATAAATATGATATTTTTCACTAGTGAAAAATATCACTTTTATAGAATGAATAATTTTTGATATTTCACTGGTAAAAATGTAATAAATATGCATACAAACCTTTTACATTTACACTTTTACTTTCTGATACATTATGCATATTGAGGTTAATTGTTGTCTTGTAGTGGAGAACTTAACACTTGCATCTAAGGTTGACATCATATATGCATATACACAACATACAGATGCATACATTTTATTTATACTTATACTCCAATTTTGTATGTTTTGAATATATATATATGTTTTTATCTTAATATGCACTTTACATATATGCACTTGAATGTTACATACACATTCAACCATATACACATACATGTATTTTACATGCCGGATTTCTATTTTCAGACATTTTGCACATCTTGTTATTTCTAAACAATTGGATGCATTTATACTATCGTGTTTAAGCTGTAATTTCCCCAGTGTAGCACACATGTGAACTCTGCTAACAAAAGTGCAAAAACCAATATTGTCGAAAATTGAGCATTTATTAAATGCCATTAGATAAATCAACAACAATATCAAAAAACTATTCGCATAAAAGGTTGGGTAAAAATAATACTTAAAAAACGCCCAAGCATGCTTTAGAACATAATTCATAGGAGGTAAGATGGGGTGTCTCCGCCAGTGAACATAAACAAAGAAGTCACGTGATCCTATGGACAGCCGAACTAAAGTACGGCAAGGATAAGACAACAAATCCGGAAATAGAAATTCCGAAACAATAATATAATAAACAAAAAACAGATAGTATAAATTCCTTTATGTTGCACATAAATACTATTATACTATCGTGTTTAAGCTGTAATTTCCCCAGTGTAGCACACATGTGAACTCTGCTATGTTTTATGCTAACAAAAAACGCAAAAACCAATATTGTCGAAAATTGAGCATTTATTAAATGCCATTAGATAAATCAACAACAATATCAAAAAACTATTCGCATAAAAGGTTGGGTAAAAATAATACTTAAAAAACGCCACAAACTTGAGCGAGAAACCGCAGTATCTGCTCAAGTGCCCCCAATTGCGTTTGATAGTTTCACACATACGTGTACATGTACAATATAGTAATAAAATATACACATAATTTAAGTGAACTCCAGAACTTAATCTTCCTTCTTTCAGAAATTTTGCATATGTATACATGTAGTTTGATGTACCAATACACTTATATATATACAGTACGCGTCAGGTGTTATGGTTCTCTTTCACCCTCAGGGTTACGAGTGTCACTCGAGTGTAGGGGATTAAGTACGCCCCGTGTTTCAACTCGGGTGTTTCCACCGGCCACCACCGGCCGGGGTCTGACGAGTGTAGGGGATTAAGATCGTAGGAAAAGGTGTGAAGACTCACAGCTGGAGACGTGGTCGTGGTCAGAGTTTTGCGACCTTTCACCTTTACCTGTACTGATTGTTTTACCATGTAACACTTCATTAACATGCTCCTTCGGATTTTGAGAAAACGTAAAATACAGTATAGCCGTAGATTGTCTGAATGATCATGAAGTCATACGTAATTTTTATTAATTGGCAACGAACTCGTGTCCTAGCTGCTATTACTCTCACGGACGTCAATTATCACAAGTATACCTCGTAAGGCATCAGTACGTGGGATGATTATCAATTTAGACAAAATATTTCTGGTGTTTTCAAAACAAGCACTAACTCATAGAGTTTTCGTACCCGTCTCCATCGCATCACGCCACACAAAACGCCCGAACCTCGTCTTGCACATCTTCGCTAGCCAAGGCTTCTGATTACGTTACACTCCACGAACGTTCGTGGAGTGTAACGTAATCAGAAGCCTTGGCTAGCGAAGATGCGTCTTGCAGTACAAACTCCAATACTTTATACACGTGTACATGTAAATGTAATGAAGAATTTGTATATCGATTCAAGGGTGAGCAAATGGTATTGATTTGAATTGTGTAAGCATAAAATAATTTTATGTTTTAAACATTTGATCGCTGACACGAGTAATATTGCCAACGATACGAACCAATCACAATCCATCATTCTAAAACCACGCCCACAAATGGTGCAGTGAGTGTCAATCAACGCATCAGAGCGAAACGTGTCGCATATCTTCACATTGTATTACATCGGCAATCATAATTCAAAAATAAATAAAATACTCTTTTTACTTATATCTTATAGAAACATCAGCACCCGTAACCAGAATTTTTTTTATCAGCCAAGCCATTTTTGTATTTACTTTCATCGCACGTTCATTTTAATACTTGTTTAGGTTCATAGTCTCGTGAACCGAATCAGACTTTAGTTGGTTCATACAGAGACCGTCTCTGGTTCATATAGCGACAATGCAGCGCAAATGTAAATATTTAAGTTCGTATTCCGTATTGTATCAAAACGATATTTAACTAGTTATTGATGCATGCCGCGTTAACAAAAATGTATCGTTTGTGTTCTTAATTTTTTTTAAATTGCACACATTTCCCTTAACTTGTGAACAAATCAAAAATTTTAATGAAAAGGTGCTACAATTTGTAATACCAGAAACATATATAACAGAGATAAGTAGCTCTCTATTTGCCCCGAAGTGATACCCTCATGAGCAAAGACCGATTTACCTGTGCTCGCGTGTGTGATAGGGGACGAGGCCTTCTCGATAAGGGATATGCTTGACTGGTCACGAATAAAAAGAGAGTTGTACGGGTAAATAGCGATTTTATTTATCCCTAATACGCGTTTCTGGTAATACGTCCAAATATTTTTTTTTAGTTTACCAGAAATTAATATGAATCTATGTAAATATACAATATACGTACATTGTATCTGCCTGTACATTGAAGTAACCGAGGCGTGTGATAGAGCCGCGGTCGTGTCTGGATTCATGGGTTAATATACTAATTATATAATTAGCGTCCGGTAGTAAAAAGGCGGTCATGAGCATATATATGGCTTCATAAAGTTTTCATAATGATACCATGACAACTCTTTGTTTATTTAACATTCGGAAAAAAATTACTTTAAAACTCTACTCATACTCAAACTGTCAAATTGTAATAATTATATCGTGGCTCTTATGCATATTATAAGTGTACATGTACGTGAAGTCAGCACATGTACACTCGATACACTAGTACCGATAACATATTTTCTGTTCAATATGCCACCTCGGAATATTACGAAAGGATGTTCAAACTGTTTAGATACATTTCATCAGAGACTTGTGTATATCAGGTTTAGTTGTTCCGAGATCCAGGATTCTTTGTGATGGTAGTGCTACGATAGGCCAGGTGTATAGTGTTCAATGGGGACATAAACAGACAGCAGTGTCAGATGCTTTTTTTTTTGTTTTAGTTAAGTTATTATTATATTAATCATTCAAGACTTACTTCAAAGTCAATCGAAAGCCGAGCGGGATTTACTCGCTCGCGCGCCAATCACAATATTGCTATAAATAACACAAACAATAAGGCGGCAAAATATCGTTAAATGTTACAGTGTTTTGTTTTCTCGATTTCCCGGTAAACATTTGTGGTACTCATCTAGCTAGGGTTTAAAAACTAAAAACGTACATAATTTGGAGTGTATATGTACCGTACATTTACAACACAATGCATCTGTAGTATCGCTAGTATAGATCGTGATTTCATTACATAAAAAAATATCCCCGTTTTCTCAACACCGGGCTGGGATACTGCAGAGACGTGAATATCAGATATATCACGTTTCTTGATACTGTAAGTACAAAATGTAAGTCCAGCTACAGAGTACCTGTACTGTACGACAAAGTATGTTCCAGCAAACACATCACGGTATCAGGCAGTGTACCTGTCAATCATGAATCAGGACCTTTGTTCCACTAATCCCCAACACTCTTCCACACCGTGTCGCGCGGTGTCAGTAAACAGGTGAACACTCGGGTTTTGAGCCGGTGTCAGCCGGTGTTTCAACCGACATGCAACCGACTGAGTGAGTGGAAGGGATTAGACCTCGCCACTGTGGCGGTGATTGGGGACCATACCACCTGACGCGTACTGTATATCACGGTATTTATATCATTTACATCATTTACATCCATGCATGAACCTATACATGCATATGAGAAATGTGAAAGCATGTGTTGATACATATATTTATCTTATTTTTACATATGTTGTTTTTTTTCTACACTTTAAAAAAAGTATAACTTGATATAATCACATACTTTATGTTACAATGCATGTATCCTAGTTACTGCCTTTTTTTTTTAGAAAAAACAAAAAATGTTAGTTTTTTTCTTCTTGATTTCAAAGATCTGCTTGATTTGTTCCATTATCCCAACAGATAAACTTTCATTTTTTCCAATGTACGAGGCTGATGCATGTCGTATATATAAATAAAGTTCGACATATAGGTATTGAATATATTGACACAGCCATCGAAGATAAGACAGCTACTATTAAAATATTCAAGAGCTGTCCACTGAACAGCCTTCGGCCAGCCGAAGCGATGTTTTAAACTATTCATTCTGTGTATCATTTACTATAGTCCTATATCTATCTGTACTTGTTTACATGATAATGGTGATATTGCCATATTTGTGCCTTGCCAAAATGACAAAAGGACAAGAAAAATTGACAAATTTCCTTTATTTAATGTTTTTATTGCTTCCTTGATAAAACTATGCACTTCCACATTTTTTGCCATCAAGAAATAAAAAAAAAAAAAAAAAAAAAAATACTTAAAAAGATCTTAAGTGAAATTTAATTCATAACCAAAATAGATGACCAATTAACTATACGTTTTAATGCATTCTTGTTCAATATGTTTACTGGATTCTAAATTTCAAACCAATGATCAATAATTCTCCAAAAAATATTGAAAGTGAAAAGTTACATTGAAATTCGACCCATATTTACATTGATATATTTATTGATAGTAAACATTGTTGTTATTTTATAATACATGAATCAATGGAATCATTTACCTTGCCGATAGGTTGCCTGGATGTTTCCATGGCAGCCTTGATTCCAACCCCGGCTGCCACGCCCAGTTCTGCTATCAGGTTGTGTCCACATGCGTGACCATTCTCTGGCAGTGCGTCATACTCACACAACACCGCCACATGTGGACCCTTCCTATCGTTTCCGAATGTGGCCCGGAAAGCCGTGTCGAGTTTGTACTTCTTGTCAACGTGAAATCCTTGATTTTCCAGGAAATCAGTCAGTATGGTGTGAGCATGGTGCTCTTTGTAGTTCATCTCTGAATTTTTCCATAATTCCTGACTGATTTTGTTTAGTTTCAAAGCTACCCCGTCAATCGCTTTACAAGCAACTCTCTTTAAGTGCGCCATGTTTTGTGCCGGTGTGACTAATATATATTTAGTTGTATTCCTTCGTCAAATATTTACATTTTCACTTCGCTCCGCCTCAATGAACATAGTAAACTCAGATTACTTCATTTCCCGTTGAAGATTTTGGGTCACGTGCTACTGTTCTGAGAGATAAATCACATTCTTGCCGGCGTGTGAATACATTCACTGAGTTTACAATGGCGATCGAGTTATACTGTCAACACTGTACTTTAAATTGGTATTTATATGGGTATTGCTAAGTTTTTATTATACAATATCATAAATATTTGTTATAAATGAATATTTTACCTTGAAAATATCGTATCTATGTGTATCAACATCGTATTAATCAAAACGTGTATGGCACTATATCTTGTGTTGTTTTGGCGACGAGAATAGTTGACTGTCTGCTGTTCCACTACTGTGCACACATGTACGATAAGTATAACAATGTTACAAAGTGACGCACTTACGTCACACTGTTGCGACCGAATTTTGCAATGTGGTGGCGAAGTTTTAAATTTGGTTAACGTAAATATAAGGATTGATTGTCAATTTTGTTGCTTGCTTGGACTGATGAAGGGAAGTGAACCTCGTGCAAATGGTACATGAACTGCTTTGCAGTTCACTTCATTTGCACGAGGTTTACTTCCCTTCATCAGTCCATGCAAGCAACAAAATTGACAATCAATCCTTAATTGCATTATTATGTTATATATCAAATATTTAGCACAGTGTATCACATGTACTATGTGTTGGTGATCCGAAGATATATATTTGAATTTCCCGTCGTAGTTGTACTCGACGAATAGGAATAAATAAATATATATATATTAATATACAACAAATCTCGTCATAAGTTAGTTGATGCCATAGCGCGCTTGTCAGAACTCGTGCCTTGACCACTGAGGTAAACATTGTTTATTTTATTACTATGATATGATGATCCAGATACTCCTTTCTCAAAGAATATTCATAAGCCGCGCCTCCGAATCGAAAACGAGGCTACCGGTGTAACCATCATAAACAAGATGGCGGCGAACTTGGATTCTGTGAACGGTAGACACTGTTGTGTACCATTATGTAACGGAAATGGGCGCCGCCATCCGGAGTTATCGAAGTGGAAGTGGAGCAGACTTAGGTAATTGCTAAGTTGAGGATACACATTGAGAGGCATATCCGAAGAGTCAAGGAGTATCACCTATTTGATAGTATCATCCCCTTAAGTATGGTAGGAACAATTAATCAAATATGGACTGTTGCAAATATGTTAACATTATTCAAGGGACCTCTTGTCAAAGATTGGAAGTAAGCTATCTTGTATTGTTATAAACTATACCTTGGATTAGTACTAGCCAAATAACAGTAAGGGTAGTATGAATGATACATTTTTACATGTATGTCATAAAATGTTCTTTAAGTTTGATTCATGAAAGTTATTGAGCTTTCAATAACAAAGTCAATTAACAGATTACAAATTGTATCCAACTACAAATTGTATCTAACTTAAATAATGGTGAAAAAAGAAATCATCAATCTTTTCCTTCATTTCTTTCCATGTATTCATATTGAAAAGAATGAGTTCCAAATGACTTTCCTCAGGTGTCCACACAAAGAAGTGACACCATTCCATCCCTGTCACTGCCATCTGCATCATAACTTGGTAATAATAGTTATGCCTCTCCTTCAGTTTGTACCCATTTTCATCCTTGGTGAGGTACTGGCACTCTGACAAAGGGTTGACAGGACACTTTATCTCCAGTAGACCATACTTAGGATTCAGTGTAGGGCAGTAGACTTTGCGGTCTGGTGATGCAGCCAACCATGGGGACCATGGACTCACTACTAATCCACACGGATACATGTTCACTTCTCCATTCAACCTCTGAAAAAATACATTGAAATAGAGAGCACTGATTCAAATTATCAGCTAGAAAGATGTGTTAGTTAAATTGATAAAGTGCATTATGATAAATTGATATGGAAATTAAAAACTTGTAACACTTTTACAACATTCAATTCATCATTTCTATTTTGTCTGTTTTTTCCATGATTTATCTTATCAATATCTTTAATTTAAGAAAGTGTATTTTTGTTTCCTTCTTATACCTCATAACTCTGTTTATATATATTTTTTAAAAAGTCAATATAATTAAGAGATTGGAGTCTGTCTGTGTAACTGGTAAATATCTGTCATAAGACTTATTGACTAGTGAAATTTGTTTCCAAATAATAACTCGTAACTAATGAAACAAATGTTATATTACATCCTGTGTTGTTAAGATGTTTTAATTTGTGTACCTCCACATATGCATTTGCTGCAACAGGCTCACTGGCTATCCCATGTCGCATGTTTGCAGTTACAACTTTTCTTGTTGACTGAAGTCTCTTGACAAGTGGATCATACTCTGAAAAATAGAAGTGCATTTACAAAAAAAAATTAAACTTAAAAAAGGCTAGGCTGTGAACTGTTCAACATTTTTCTATAAGAGATAGTTGATTACTATAATACAGTTCTATACACAATAACATTTCTCACATATCACATAATATAAACATATCTAGTCATGTTTTTTTTTTTTTTTTTTATTATAGAGTTGTAGACTTGATTATGACATTATTGTGACATTAGGAGATTATACAACTGTCAGATGTACATGGTATAATAAAGCAAAAACTGAGTGTCTACAAATTAAGTACAAATAACATCAACATAATTTATTATTATTATCACTTATTGTTAACATACCTTTCTGCCTTTTTACAATATCTCCCGCCACTGAGGCTGTAATCCTATCTCTCCTAATTCTAAACCATTTGGGATCCTGGGATTGCAGACGGGTGCTTTCCTCGATTTCAAATGACTGACTCTCCGAGATCATCAATGAATTGAATTGAATGTTCTTGCTTTACTCAAGAACCACATGTAGTTCATTAACCATGACATTTTGCATGGGCAGCTTAGGAAAATCTTCAGCATCAAAGATATTTAATACAAACTCACTGTGGAGTCTTTGTTGGGTGGCAAGTGGAGAGCCTTTAGGAAACTTTCCATATTTTGTATCAATCTCCTTTTGTTGAGAGCTTAGAGATACATTTGACAAGAATAAACATGTTTTGTCAACTTTGTACAGGTTTTCACATAATTTCTGGACATCAAGTTTCTCCACACCAGAAGGTATTGGATTATATAATGTTGACCTTAATCCTCTGGTCTGACGCTGTGGGCATTTGTGATCATAGCCTTGCAATGTAACCTCACTTGAAACAGACCCACCTATCTTTTCACCTCTGGGAATGTGCCAGGTTTGTGGTAGAGATGTTTTGGCTACATCCGATGGTACTTCCAACACTCCAGTTGTTTTCATATGGGCAACAGAATAGAGCACACCAGCAATATGTCCACAACAGCCACCAGAGCCAATAGCACAAGAGCACTTACTGGAACTGCTATCAAATGATGGACCATTTCTGATAACAACCTGTAGTAATAAGGAGGGTAATGATATATTGAGGTCAATTTGTATTGAAATATTACATTCGAGACAAAAAAAGTCCAACAGCGAGAGGTCTTTATACACAGATGGTTGCTAAAGCAGGTTTTACATATGTATCTTGGGAACTTAAAAACTTGCTACTTGTAACTTCAATCCCAGCACTGGCAGTATGTACATTTGTAATTACCTAGAACCATTATTATTACTTGGACTTTTTGACCTGCATGTATGACCTTATGTAACATGTGTTTAAGCTATCAAAAGGCTTACATTTAAATGCATTGTTCCTCAACTGATGGATTACACCTGAAAGGAAATTCATTCTCTACACTTTTCATGGTAAAAATATTATACTTTAAAATTTCATAAATTTTGTGTAGTTGTGGACCTTCTATAAAGTATGACAAAGCTACTTCTGGAATTAAGACTTGGTAAAGAATGCGAAATCTGCAAATTTTAAAAGTGCATCAGCTACACAAGTCCTAAATAATCAGTCAAAATATTCTACCAAAATTATCTCTACATCATGTGGAGCTTCATTTTTCCGCTGTGATCGATAGGACTTGGCACGAATTAAGCAACCCTGATCTATCTGATGGACTACAAAAAAAAAAAAAAATTAAAAAAAATTATTGTTAAATATAATGTTTTGATAAGACAAGTTGGTTCATTTATTCCACTTATATATGCAATCAATATCTTAAAAACCAAAATGTCAGTGTAATAGGAGAATAGATTCACACAGATAAACTCGCAATCAATGAAATAACAAACAGATGAGCATCCTGACTAGGAAATGAGGTCCATTAGCAAAAGAGGCCAAAAGTTTTGGTTCCAGTTAAACTGATCAGTAGGCCACAAGCACTTTAAATGAAATAAACAAGACTGGAACTCAACTAAACTACTGCTTCACCTGGATAAAGCAGGAATGGAAAAAATAATAGTTGCTATGAATATTATGGTACAACTAGAAATCTAGAATTTTTTGTTTTCTTTAAAAAACCCACTGGATCCTTGGATTTTTTTTTAGTATAGAGTGGGTCCACTGAAGTAAATGAAGGCCTGAATAGTAAGAATGTTATGTTTTCTAACTCTGAGTAGAGACATTGCTCTTGCCATGACAGAACATTATTCCGGACCTAACCAAAGCCTGACATTGCCCCACGTTGCTGAACTTCAATGCATGCACTTATAGTTGCGGAAGATGGTCAAATACAAAATAGCAACGACTACCAGAGCTATGGTTTCCACAAATTATAAAGATTGAGAGATACGTTTGACGTATGGTGGCGTACATGGTCATACACTGTACGTACGTACTTGTTGTAAACAATCACGTACAGTGTACCGTGACCGTCCTCGCTACATTGTAGATATATTTCCTGCAATATTTAACAAATTATTTAGCAATACTTTAACGCAAGGGATAAATATTGCAAGCCATAGAAACAAATATTGTTATAGAATTGGAAAAGGAAGAAACTTTGGAATGTATTTGTGACGAAACGACTTCGAAAAGACAAAGTGAAAGTAAAAACAAAACGATCTCATGCTAGACTAACCTCTTATATCATAGATATACTTTTCACTGAAATATTTGTATCCTTTCGATACCTCCCTGCTTCCTGTGCTTGCAGATGATGTTTTAATGGCATTCTCTACAAATCCGAACGTTATCTCATCAGGAACTGCCCGCAACTCTCGCGTTGAGTTGTTGGTGATTTCTGACACTTTCGGTTCCGCCATATTTGTTTACACTAGAGACACCGGTAGCCTCGTTTTCGACGCGTCATGAATATTTATGAGGAACTCATTAAGAAAGGAGTATTCTACTACAATAAAGAAGAATCTATTTTGTAAATAACATTTTCGTTCTGTTGTGATTAGTTATGGAGAAGATCGATTTTGGGAGTTTTCGCTATACATTCACAGGAAACCAACATTTGGTCGTTTTCCGAGTAGGTCGTTGTTATCTTGTTATCCCTCATTTCATTCGACATAAGTTAATAACGACAGATGTTACGGACATTTTCATTGGTCAATGGAATCGCTTGAATTTGCGCTGTTTATTATTACTATTATTCCGATTATCAATGGTAGAAGACAAGAAATATTTGGTTGTATGTACTCGAGAGCGCATTTAACTAATATAAATATGTTCAGGTATACAATCTAAAGTATTGTAAACATTTGTAACAGCAGAAAATTAAAACATTCTATCCAAACACCGTTCGTGTGTTACCGTTAAGCTATAAACCTCCAGAAAATTCGTCAAATGATGAATATCCCAAACAAAAAAAGTGATTTATTTCGCTGATATAAATATAGCAAAATATTTACCATTTTTATGTCGATTTAAAAGTTTTATGTTTTTTATCGATTTGAAATATAAATTTTTATGTTAATGCGTTTCCTATGTAGCTCTGAAATGGAAGGAAAATATATATTCTTTTTCAAAATGTACTACTAAAAGTGAGTGTAATAAAAATTTCATGCTCAGTAAACGGTTAATTATTCCTATGTTAATAGAATATGTTGATAACAACGGGATACAAGGGCTTTTACTGTCAAATATACTGTAAAGTGTTTATCTTCGTCCGGATGGAGTCGTATGGGTAAAGTATGGTTGAACTTTTGCGGAAGAAGGCGAACAGAATACGTAATGCGTTACATCCGACAAAGAGAAATGTGGATTACAAGATAAGTATTTCCTTGCATGCCCGAATGCAGAATATGAATATGGTTTTATTTTGCGGTCAACAACAGGATATTACAAATAGGCATACCATTGCGTTAAAAAATTCGCTTTCTCTTGTGATGCGTGACAGCACTGTATCCCTCCAATGATGAGAGGTAATACATCAGACAAAGGGGGAAATCTCCTCTACGATCGACACAATACTTTATTTCTATAGACGAACTCATATGCCACTGATTTAAAATTAATATAAAGTAAATAGAGGGATACGGATTATGGCATGTGCTCATAGACAATGAGTTCTGAATACACGTGATCACAGACAATGAGTTCTGAATACACGTGATCATAGACAATGAGTTCTGAATACACGTGATCATAGACAATGAGTTCTGAATGCACGTGATCATAGACAAGGAGTTCTGAATGCACGTGATCATAGACAATGAGTTCTGAATGCACGTGATCATAGACAATAAGTTCTGAATACACGTAATCATAGACAATGAGTTATGAATACACGTGATCATAGACAATGAGTTCTGAATGCACGTGATCATAGACAATGAGTTCTGAATACACGTGATCATAGACAATGAGTTCTGAATGCACGTGATCATAAACAATGAGTTATGAATACACGTGATCCTAGACAATGAGTTCTGAACACACGTGCTAATAGACAAACAATGAACTTTGAATATACGTGATTGTAGACAAACAATGAGTTATGTACACACGTGATCGTAGACAAACAATGAGTTCAGAATATACTTGATCATAGACAAACAGTGAGTTTTGAATACACGTGATTGAAGACAAACAATGCGTTCTTGTTACACGTGATTGTAGACAAACAATGAGTTCTGAACACACGTGATCGTAGGCAAACAATGAATTCTGAACACACGTGATCATAGACAAACAATGAGTTCTTGTTACATGTCATTGTAGACAAACAATGAGTTCTTGTTACACTTGATTGAAGACAAACAATGAATTCTTAACACACTTGATCGTAGACAAACAATGAGTTCAGAATACACGTGATCACAGCAAACAATGAGTTCCCTCCAATACCACACCTTCTGATAAAAAACACAACAACAGAATAACAATAATAGTATTTATTGTAACAAGCGCATTGTTATTCTGTTGTTGTGTTTTTTATCAGAAGGTGTGGTATTGGAGGGAAATATAATTATCGGCTTATTCTGTCCCATCAAACTCCGATTTATAACACCGCTGAATGACCGACTATACTAATACCTTACCACACGTCCAGCACGTGCACTACGCACCTAAAGCGCCTCCTATCAGAAAGTATGACACCGAAGGGAAAATAATTATCGGCTCATTCTGTCCCATCAAACTCCGATAATTATATTTCCCTGCAATACCACACCTTCTGATAAAAAAAACACAACAACAGAATAACAATAATAGTATTTATTGTAACAAGCACATTGATCGTCGCTGAACCGCAAAAGAACGAGAAAATATATTGTATGATTACAAACCTAAACTCTTGGAAACCTTAAGACGTTCCAGAAACCCATCTTCCACATAACCATCCTTAGCATTTTCGCTAACCCAACGCCCATGGCGTTTAAACAACCTATCACCAATGCCATTCTTGGCAGCTGCTGTAGCACCACCAGACCGCAAGGAATGCAAACAAAACTGAGAAATATCCTCAACATGAGGTTTAAAAGCCTTAAAAAAAGTTCTCTCAAATTGGTGTAAGACATAGCTTTATTATCCGATCTCACCTTGTAACCGGTTTTCACTGCGGATAAATTACAAAATACATATTGCTCATAATTTTCAATAAAATTTGCCCATTCGAAATACAACTGCAAATTCTTAACAGGACACAAACACGTACCAGTTTTAGCAATCATAACCCAGGCGCCATCTCTGAATTTGTCAGTCTAACTATAGACTCAATAAAAACACTAATATAAGCACTGGAAAAAACGACGTCACACACTCTTATACGCAATAACTCGTCACTCCTCAAAAATCCAGCAAATCCAAGTAAACACGCACAAATGATTCTCTGATTTTTCAAATTACCAGAAACAAACTTGCTTTTATACATTAACAATAATAAATCGACAGTCATAGGTTTCTTTTTCACAACCGGTTTAGCTAATCTCCTTTTAGAAGCTTCTAAAACGTTCCTGACTTAATTGGAATTGGTTGGAGAGTCCATATCATATAAATCATGGAACCATTTTAAGCTATAAAATGCATTCACTACAGGACTTGGTGTATTAGCCGCTTGAGTCAATGAGGCTAAATATAAAGCCACATGGAATGCCTTAGCCGGCAAAGCGTCCCCGATTCCTAGGCCACTAGCTATCAACCAACGTTTCCAACGCTGAGATCCACGCGTGTAATTTTTTGAAGTACTCGCAGCCCGCGAATCTTTAAGCAACTCCGGAATCAGGGCAACTTCGCCGACCAAGACTTCCGGCAGGTCCTCTATTTCATCAGAGTAACACTGAAAAAACATTTTTAAAAGAGAAAATATAATGAATATACAGCATATTTGAACATACAAATTTCGTTATATCGCACAAAAATATCAATCTCACTATGCGGCATACATACTATATCAATCTAGCCATGCGGCATCATCTCGCCATGTGGCATCAACATGCATCAATCTCGCCATGCGGCATACACATGTATCAGTCTCGCCATGCGGCATCATCTCGCCATGCGGCATCATCTCGCCATGTGGCATTATCTCGCCATGCGGCATAAACATAAACACATCTCGCCTTGCGGTATAAGTAATATATACAAATCAAACTCAATATATACACGTATATTCCAAAGTACATGTATGATAATCACCAAAATCACAAATGCATATTATCCCTCAAAAATGCACCTAATAATTGAAATCAATCAATGTAACAATTTGTTTGCCGTGTTCAAACCTTTACAATTTATATACAACGCTAACATTCGGAAATTCAAATCCTTCGTACCAAACATACCAACCTCATTTTTACATGGTGTAAACCTTTCCTTCCCTGTAGGTAAATCTATGTAATCCACAACTTGTGATATAAATCTGCCATCTTTGCAAATCACTGACCAAAAACTAGACGATCTCCACAAAGGTACGATCGAAACACCCTGTGATTTATCGTAAATGATTTTTCTCACAACTCGTAGAATCAATATGGGGGGAGGTACAAACAACCCTCTACTGTCGCCCCAGTAATGAACAAACGCGTCAACCCCCGCGGAGCCCTCATTCCAAAACCTTGAAAAATAAACTGATAATTTAGCGTTATGTACTGATGAAAACCAATCAACATCAAGTGTTCCCCATCTTTGAACAATGATATCCAACATTTCCATGGAAATACCCCAGTCGTCTCTCTCGGAGACCCTGGACAGATAATCTGCCCGCTCATTTAATGTCCTGGGCAACCACTCCATCTCTAGAGACACAGCATACTTAATACAAGTATGAAAAATGTCAATAGCAACTAACTGTAAGTCATGCTTCATAGAACCCTTTTCCACAATTTTACAAACCCCTGTGTTATCTGTGAACCATTTCACTCTATGGCCAATCAAAATACTACCAAGGGATTTTAAAACCCTCGACACCGCCACTAGTTCCCGCCACGTCGAAGATTTGACACTCTCCTCCACCGTCCACATCCCGTGGGCCACACCATTCACTGTATTAACCTCGTAACCACCAAAACAAGAGCCACTTGCGTCACTGTACACTATTTTCGAACAGTTTTCAGCCTCATTTAATACTTTAACATTAACCTTGTTAACGTTGTCTCTCCAAAACTTTAACTGTAATAAACTCTCGTCAGATATCTGTATATAGGCATTCCAAGAAACCGCCTGCGTAATATCCATACTGATAAACCTGGTCATAATTTGGGAAACATTTCCTATCACAACACTCATGGATATAATCTGTCCCACAAGACTGGCTGCCTTTCTGACAGGAACCCTCCTACTAAAATCTTTACCGCATCCAAAACCGTCGTCAAGATACATCAACATCAACTTCCCCTCCCCTCTCCATTTCGCAATTAAAGGCCGACAAAGTTTTGTAAATATGTATGGAGCAGAGGAAAGCCCAAAAGGTAAAACCAATAATAAACAGTTGTACCATCTTTGTAAGTCCAGGAAAAACCTAAATACTCCGTATGTGGCAAATATATATCTACAAAATGATACGCGGAATGTATATCGAACTTGAACATCCAACATTCCTTATGGACATACATCAGTGCTGTACGAATATCATCATATTTTACAGACTGCTTCCATAAATGTCTGTTAACAACTCTTAAATCCAAAATCAACCTCTTTTTAGAATTACTCTGTATAGAAACTGTCAATGGATTGACAATACGTGGAATATCCCTACACCTCACTATTAGATTTCTCTGCATGAGATCACTAATGGCTTCTTGAACAAAATCGGACTCTGCCAATGCTGATTTGTTATTTTTCCAAATACAACTTTCAGGATTTGAATAAAATGGTATCTTATACCCATTTAAATACTCATTAGTGCCTATTTCTCTCCAGAAATCGTAATTTTCTTTCAGTCTCCCCTTTACTAAAATTTTCTTGCCCTCTTGTTCGTATTCATAATAGTCACGTGTAAATTGATTATTAAGAAAATACTCATCTTCCATTTCATCGTGCGAAACAGTCCCTCTGTTCTCACTTTTTGGTAACAACTTGTGGGGGAGTCGGGGTTCCTGACCCTCCTGTGTACGGACAATCCCGTCTGTAGTGGGTAAACTCGCCACAACCGAAGCACGCTCCGCCTCCATGCGATGTCCCTGCCCTTGAGTAGACAGGCTGACTCCCGGGACCTTTGGAGTACCTGAATCCAGGAAAGGGCTGTCCAAAAGGTTTAGCTGCTCCCTGACCGCCCAAGAAACCAGAGCTAACAGCAGGAGACCCAGCAGACTTGCTAGTAAAACGCTGACATTTTTTGCGAGACACATCTTTCTTCTTTTTGACCGACCTCGCTTCTGCCCTCCAAATTTTACTCTCAACATCGGAATCACTAGCTACTGGGTGACACTCGTATTGACGTACGGTTTCCCACCCTCCTTCTGACGTATCTGCTATACGTATGAGTTTGTTACGCTGTTTTACCTTGTCAGATAGCTCATTCAAAATTTCGCGGGAATATTCGAGTTTGCCGTTTTCTAGGGCCCAAACCGTCTGAGTAACACTGTCTAAAATGTCACTATTAAACTATTGACTCCCGGGACCTCTGGAGTACCTGAATCCAGGAAAGGGCTGTCCAAAAGGTTCAGGGTTATATTTCTATTAAGGAGACCTGCTACTCGTAAAAGATATGAAAAAATCTGTCAGCCATTCTTTTTTTTATTTATCACGATAACCTGAAATTAGACATCTCTAGGATGTTTCGATCTCTAGCATATCGGAATAATTCTGAAATTCTCGTAACATTACACAAGTTAATCCGTCAAAGCAGACGAATACCTCTACAATGTCCATTTAGGCAGCCCTGAAGATCAAAAAGTGAGATCACTGAAGTTGATGACCACAGCTATGCCACCAAAAGGAAAAGGCTGCATATTTATCAGAACCCAGCCAATATCCACCTGTACACAATTTATGCTATTTTATGCGGATCTTCAGGTTCGATGTTGGCGGTAAGGACGAGTAACACACTGGCTGTCAGTATAATGTGACTGAAGGATTCGCATGTCTGTTAAGTGATGTGGAAACGTAGCGTTAAACAATGACAGATAAACACAAAATATTTAGAATATCATGAAGTAAGTTTATTCACAAATATTAATAATTCGGGGGAAAAAACAACAAAAAACAAAAACAAATCACGATTTCTTTTATTTGTGTTAGTGTAATTATTCAGATGTTTATCAATATATTATACAACACAATTAATGACTGATCAGGAAGAATTAAATGAACTAAAATGCAATGCTGTGTTGAATGTTATCGCAGCTTTAATATTTTCATAAACTATTCCAACATACATATGAAATTAAGTCTTCCTCTGTGGTTCATCGTCGAATTCGGTTTTGATTCTGGGTAAAATATCTTTGTTTGTGAAGACGTCGATGGCTGTCATCGCCATTGCCTTCCCCTGTAGTATGGTATACGGCTGGGCGGCAGCGGCACCTTTTGGGATGAATAAATTGTTTTAATATTCTAGAATTAGCATCAAAATGAAACACTATAAAAAGGTAATTTACACCCATACTTAAGGTATGATCGCATATGCACATATCTTTCATAAAACCTTAACGTTACTGTTGTGAACTTTAAATGATTTAACATTGAATTCATCGCATGGAAATGTCTGTAAGAATTAGAAGCGTTAAGAGACAATCAAATATATATCCTAAGTGATTGAATGGGAATGGACCTTATCGGAAACAAATGATTCCGGACATAAACATAACACTATTGTTGATTTTAATTCAAAACATTTTTGAAAGGAGAAAACACCGTATTGATGTAGGTAATATATAGATAATGTAGCCCCAATAAAGCTCTTAGTGTGATTCACCTTACCTGTAGCCCCAGTGAAGCCCCTAGTGTGGTTGACCTCGTCTGTTCCAATGTAAAAGAACGGATGGATACTAGGAACAACGTATGACACGTTTCCCATATCGGTTGATCCCAAGGGAACATTGTCTGCAGGCAGTCCATGTTTCTTGAAATCTAACCCCAGGCTCTTGGCGTTTGTCTCGAATGACGAAGCCAGAGCTTGGTTACTGATGACATTTAAATATGGCATATCTGAAAAGTCGTACTCAACCTAAAAAAAAAAAGAAACGCTAGAAAATTATAATTTATTCATTTAATTATTTTCCGCTATTCTGGTTCAACTATTGATCAAGCCACTTTTCATTCAAGGTCGAATAAAAATCTTTTTATATGGACGATATATATTTCAAACATAGGACTCTACCTTGCATCCTGTTGCGGTTGCTGCACTTTCAAAACAACCGATGATCTTTTCCCGCAGCACATTAAGCTCCGCCCTATTTGGTGCCCGGATGTAATATTCCAACGAAGCCTCTTCTGGTATGATATTTGGCCTTACTCCACCTTTTGTGATAATTCCTATAGAAGTAATTACACCAAGAAAATTACATTTATATCGTCATATATACAATTTCATAGAACATGACAAAACTAAAATTACATTAATCCTACAAAAATTAAATATAGATAGTACCTAAATTCTTAACAATCGGTTTATTTGATTTATGTAATGTCTTATTAACAGCCAGAGTCATTTAAGGAGATGCAAGGTTGAGGAGTTGGAAGAAAGATGGATACCCGGAGAAAACCACCGGTCTACGTTCAGTACCAGGTAACTGCCCCACTTGGGTTTCGAACTCTGGACAGACATGTGGAGGGCTAGTGATAAAGTTTCGGGACACCTCAGCCAATCGGTCATAGCAGCCCCTAAGACTTCACAAGAAGTACATACTGGAAATAGTAATCAAAACCTCAATTTCTGTGTCATCTTTGGAAATAGTGCTTAAAAACATTACCTTGGACTCTCCATGTCGGCTTCATCTGTTGGCGCATGCTGGACACGGTCTGGTAGCACGTGACTGCCGCGTCCAGCGCGTTGATGCCTTCCCAGGGAAATGCCGCGGCGTGACTGGCCTTGCCCTTATAGGTCACCGTTACCCTGGAAACAAAGTGTCATTCCTATTATCTAAACTTTTCCCGCAAATGTGACACTTTAAATATATCAGATGTAATACATGTGTATAGTGGAACATATTTGAAATAATAAACAGTATGACATTTTCTGTAGTAATAGAACTTGCTACAATGGTTAAGATATAAATAAATCTGTGTATTCTGATTACATATAGGATTTTTATGTCTATTGAGAAGTGGCGGGAACATGTCAACCATACATATAATGCTAATCAATCGGGCAGCTTTTATGATTATTCATGGAAATTTATTTCTACAACTGACCAATCCAGTGCCATTGTGTTTGGAAGCAGAGCGTCACTCGGTCCAGGATGTGACATCATAGCTACATCAAATTTCTCAAACGCTTCTTTTTGTAGCAAAATTAATTTACCTCCTTCGTTTTCCTCGTCTGGGGTCCCCATAACAGTTATCTGCTAAGAATAGCTTCAATGAGAACATGAACAGTCTTGGCATAGAGACTATTCCAGGAAAGGAAACAGGGAATCTCCCAAAGGACACGAAGCGTAATATTCAGAGCATTAATAACCTGCATGCATAGACGGCATTACGAGACAACTGGACCATAGATATGTTGGATGGTGACAATATCAACTGTACACATATACTTAAAGTGATATAATTGAATATGTTACAGTGCTACCAAACATATCGACATGCAAGCACGATTATTCAGGATCGCCTTCTTAATATATCCCGATTAAAATACAACTGCAAGTAAGCCGGAAAATGTGTAGGTATTAAATATTGAGATTCGCAAACCTCTGACGGGCAAGCATGGGTGGCTTTAAAACATTTCCTGGTGCCGGATGTGACATTATCGCCATGTCAATATTATGAAATCCGTGTTTATCGACGAGAAGGATTTTCCCGCGCCTCCTTCTCCTGTCGGGGTTTCTAACACCATCAACTACAGCATGTATGACAACATCGTCAGTTTAGGTATGTTAGGAATGGTCTTTCTTTCATGGAAATCAAGGTCGAATCGCGGATTATTCATAGAAACACAGAATATACCATTCGTTGAAAAATTCCTCAATAAGCTTTGATGGTATAGAATCTCAATGGTATTTCACCAACGTAAATCTTTTGAGATAGTGGGTTGCAAGGCTGTTTATGAAATATGCAATGGTAGGAGTTTTCCTTTGACTCCAGGCCCCAGGAGACGTGTGTTATTGCTAAGAGGGATTCAGAGGTGTGAAAATCTGATTACAAAGAAAATGATAAACTTGCAGTAAATAGAAAACCTCACGTACATATCAGCTGATATAAGATTCTGTGGCTGAGCATCGTCATACGGAAACGGATGTGACATCATCACCACGTCAAACTCGGAAAACGCCCAGCTCTTTAAAAGATGTCCCTTCCCATTGCCACCTTCCTAAGCTGGTGTACCCAACACGCACAACTAGTAGATGAATAAAATGCAACTAATCAGTAAACAAGAGGCCCACAGGGCCTACATCGCTCACATAAATATTGAGGGTTTATGTCAAAACAACTAAAATAATTATTTTGTTTCAATACTAATATTAATTCAAATTGTATAATAAATATATTCCCATCCGTATCTCAGTGTCTTACTTCATTTACCCTTCCAGTTTTAAAGAAGATTTAGCGAAAATTCCTTTTAAAAGAAGTTAACTTTAATTGCCAGTTTTTACGTCCTCAATCGGACACACCCTTCTGCCACCTCTGTAGGATATATATTTGAGCTATATAAAAGTAATTCCTCTTTCCATACAATGCTGCAGATGTTTTTCATTCTTGATTTAATCAGAAACACACATGATTTTAATCATGTAATCCTAATTTACAACCATCCAATGACATTACACACATCATCAAATATGTCATCATAAACTTGTTAACAAGTAAACATACCATTAAACACAAATAAACCAGCAAATATATCTAATCATACACATGTCAACCAGCATACATGTCATTACTCACATGTCATCATACACATGTCATCATTCATGCATGTCATTACACACTTGTCAACGCAACATGTCAGTTAACATACATGCATTCACTCGGCTACCGTGGCTATACATTCACTCAATGACGCTACAGATTACATTTAACCTCATCTAAAGCGTGACTGGTGTGGCAGACGACGCTTACTCTCAGTTGTCAGCTGGGCTTGTAAGTTTTATATTCGCGTTATTAAAATGTTTGTTTACTTCCCGCCTACCTTGCCAATAGGTTGCCCGGATGTTTCCATGGCAGCCTTGATTCCTACCCCGGCTGCCACGCCCAGTTCTGCTATCAGGTTGTGTCCACATGCGTGAACAATCTCTGGTAGTGCGTCATACTCACACAGCACCGCCACATGTGGACCCACGCTATCGTCACCGAATGTGGCCCGAAAGCCGTGTCGAGTTTGTACTTCCTCTCCACGTGAAATCCTTGATTCTCCAGGAAGTCAGTCAGTATGGTGTGAGCATGGTGCTCGCTGTGGTACAATTCTGGATTCTTCCATAATTCCTGACTAATATCGTTTAATTCCGAAGCTACCCTGTCGATCGCTTCACAAGCGACTTTCTTTAACTCCGCCATTTTGTGTGTCAGTAAATTTGCTACTCCTGCTACTATACAAACGTGTCGACGACGATGTTTCTAAGTAAGGTGAAGAATAATACTAACACAAATCACGTTATCGTGTTATCCATAGTAAGGCAATAATCTAATATGATAAGTATATGTCACACACAACAGTGTTGACAGGTCAGCCGCATCTATGCAGTTTTATGGTCGATAAGTGTCACTTAAATTAAAGGCATTCTGAAAAATAGTTTTATTTTTTTAAAGGCATAATTGATGCTTTGAAGATAGAACTTAGATCTAACCGATTGGGTTAATGGGTCAATGGGGGGAAATGCAATTCATCATCAGGTGAGTGACAGTTTATACATAGGCTTCTAAGATAAAAAAAATTAACAAAAAACAACAAAAAAACAAACAAACAAACAAAAAACACACACACAAAAAACTGCAGATTACAGTTTATTTCTTTTCTGTACCCTTCTTAAATATGTTTACATAGACAATAGCATATTATTCTCATATAGAAAATTTAGTTTGTCCACAAAAAGTTGGTTTTGTTTGTCCATAACTTTGTCTTTATATTGCTTTTAATCTCATGACAGTTAGGGAAAGAGGCCATTTCTTATTCTAAACCCTGCAAAGTGAATATTACTGATGCATTTTTATGCATATCCTTGCTTAAAGCTTGTGCCTCCACAACAAAAGGATTTGTACATTTATTATGCTTTGTAATTCTCAGAAGGTAATTATAGACTTGAATTACTGTCGCTTGGGAGTTGACATAGTTCTTCACGCAATGCAAAGTTAGCTGCCCTTATACTGCTACTTAAAGTGTGTTTACAAAACTCACTTGTTCAAAGGAAGATTCGTCAGTGTACAAAGTAGTCAAAAGCTTTACCATTTGCTTCATTCCTTATCATGGCCCCAGTAAGCTTTCGATATAAGTCCCCAATTTCGGTGTTGCAGGTTAGTAATGGTTTGACGAAAGAAATAAATTTGGATTGTGCTGGGAAAACGTCTATACGTTAAGAATACTTGTTTATTGCAAATGTGATTTTTAGCCCTTTGTTTGATAAATTTTGACACATTTACCCGAAGAATTTGTAATGTTGACGAGATAATTACATTCACTAGTGCAAAATGTTAAAACTGCACATGAAAATCATCGATTTGGTTTTACAAGAGTTCAATTCTGAGCAGTATGAATGTAGTTTGTTTAACGAGGACTGGATTCCACCAGAAGTTCCTGATAATAATAACAAATGATCAGCAAACATCATAAGGTCCTTCCCAGTCTTATCAGGGAGGTCGTGCATGTATAAGTTAACGATGCACTTAAACTAAACAGAGAGGATTTCCGATCGAACGTTTAATCTATGTTTGAGTACAGTATGTAATAGTTATCTCCCTTTGAGCGCTGATGCATTTGCTAATATAGCCAGAAGCTTTGAACATATTTGTTGGTTGAATATGAAAGGGGGATAACTCTTGTTAAAGTGATAAAAAGAAAAAATAATGTGTTGCGCTATTGTTATTTTCATTGAAAGGTCAAGTCTTTTTTCCCTAATCCAATATTTATTAAAATCTAACACTGCAAGAAAGGATATATGATTTCCGTCATTAAAAAAAGAATAAATTTGAGAAAGAAATCAATTTCATACCTGTTGGCAAAGCTTCTCAACTCAATAATGATTCTCCTTATAACCACTAAAACTTTACAGAGAATCGGGGCTTTTTTGTCCGTATTTTGAAATAATCGCTTTTGATTTCGTTTTGGTTGATTTCATGGTTTCTCCAAAAAGCCTAGATATCGAGAAAGTAAGTATGGAAGGGCATAGTAATTTTTCAACAAAGCAAATGGTTCCGCTAAGTTCACTCATGTTAATTTTCATGATAATCGTTTCATTATTTCCTGACCGTGTCGTTTCCCCTTTACTGAAATTCAGTTAAAAAAATCATTGTAGACTGATACACTACCCAAAGGTGGCAGGAAATAATTGTTTGCGGCTACATTGAAGAAATAATTCATCACAAAAATGGCTTCAAGTTCAAGTCGATATTTTCCGTAAATTTAACCTTTAAAAGTGAATTCAAAAAAGTGCAATCAAGGTATTAGATACTGCAGAACAGTCCACCGTTAAATCATCAGTTTGTGTTTCTGGAAGCTAAGGAACAGGCCGGTCTGTGCTGTCGTGGTTGTGTCCTTGGGCAAGACAATTTACCCAAATTGCTTTGGATGGCATGCGACTGAATGACGTCATTGTGAAAAAGTGACATGTCTTAGAAAACCATGTTCCTATTACATTGGATATGGAACTGGAGGAGCTTTGAAAATTTCATTAAAACTTCCAAAAGAGAAAAAGATACAATAAGACAAACCGAAATAATTCATCTATTTATTTATTAAAGGCAAGCTTGTCTGGGAGTGTACTACAGACATGTAGACGTTCCCTTACAAGTGACGGTTGTTTATAATGTTTTTAACACGAGTTTCAAAATTTTCAAAATTAGGAAAGAAACGAGCTTTACAGTGATAAGCAGCCAGTCCTTTTTTGTTGGGGAACAAGTTTATCTCATAACTTCTTTACTTACAAAATTAATGTAAACTTGTCGAGTTTTAAATTCGAGCAACTAAATTATGTAAATCATTACGCGACAAAATATATTTCGTTATGAAGAAAACTTTATTATCCATTTTAGGTGTAAAACTTTATTTGTAGATTATACATTTTTTTACAAATTGATTAAGTGAGAATAGTAAAAGCAGTCCGTAGTCACAGGCCAATCAGAATTGTTGGAGGTCAGAAACGACCAATCATATGCGTGTAAACAGAAACAATAACACAATGCTACGAATTGTATCATGTACCATATCAGTTATGAAACATGTATGAATAAAGACCTCCTATAGATTCTTCAGCGACAGGAGAACCATTTTGGTGATAAGTGATATATTGGGATATTTTACATTAGTATTATAACGCTTGAAGACATGCTCGACAAGGATTCTAGGTCTATATTTTGACAACAACATCAAGTTAATCCTTTCTTTGTGGTTCGTTTTCGAATTCAATTTTGATTCTTTGTAAAAGATTCTCGTTTATGAAGACGTCGACGGCTGTCATCGCTATTGCTTTCCCTTGCCGTAGGGTATATGGCTGTGCAGCAGCGGCACCTTGTGGGAGTAAAGAAATTGTGTTTTATTTAAATTAACGAAATCAGAAGAGAATGTTGTCTTTGTATCAAACGTAATGTGAAAAATTGGTCCTTGAAAACTGTAAGAATACAATATCTTTAAAAATCGTTGTTTTAAAATGCATATTCGGAATGAGATTGCTTTCGTAAGACATTACTATCATTATTGTGTATTTTGCGGTCTTGAATTTATAAGTAAAGCACATGGTGTGGTTGACCTTAACTTGGACGTCATCTAGCCTCAGTGAAGCGCCTAGTGTGGTTGACCCTACCTCGAGCCTCAGTGAAGCACCTGGTATGTTTGATCTAATACATAGCCCCTGTAAAACCATTAGTGAGGTTGGCCTTCCGTGTAGCCTCAGTGAAGCCCCTAATATATTTGACCTTACCTGTAGCTTCGGCGTAGCCCCTAGTGTGGTTGACCTCGTCAGTTCCGATGTGGAACACTGGATGGAGACTGGGAACGATGTATGACACGTTTCCTATGTCCGAGGACGCTTGAATTCCTTCCGAACACATTCCATCTTCATCAAACGCTAACCCTAATTCCTTTGCATTTGTCTCGAACGTAGAGGCCAGCTCTTTATTACCGATGAAATTAAGATACGGCACATCCGAATATTTACACTCAACCTATAAAGTAAAGAAAGGATTATTGAAATACTGACATAGAATGACTAAGGCGGGATGTCAACAAACACAGAAAAAGCTGTTTCCTGTCAAACGTACGTGTTTCTTTTGAATGCATTTTGTTAAGGCTTTTTTCATGAATGAAAAGATATAACGCAAATTATAGTCGCTAATTATCGCTATTTACTAGTGTCCTAAAATATACATTATACATAAACTGAAAAAAAAACCGAGAAAAACAAGGGTAAAATCTTACCTAAATATTCATGATAGTCGCTAATTATCGCTATTTACTAATGTCCTATAATATACATTATACATAAACTGAAAAAAAAACGAGAAAAACAAGGGTAAAATCTTACCTAAATATTCATGATAGTCGCTAATTATCGCTATTTACTAATGTCCTATAATATACAATATACATAAGCTGAAAAAAAACGAGAAAAACAAGGGTAAAATCTTACCTAAATATTCATGATAATCGGAATATGTCATTGAATATCGAATGTAAGCATGTTTTACCTTGCATCCTGTTGCTTTTGCTGCACTTTCGAAACAATCAGACATCTTTTCCAACAGCACATTAAGCTCCGCCTTGTTCGGTGCCCGAATGGAATATTGCAGTTCAGCTTCTTCTGGTATGATGTTTGCTTTCACACCACCTTTTGTTATTATTCCTGTTAAAAAAGAATAGTAACGTAAAATAGTCGTCATATGTTTATATCACGGTCTCCAATTTAACCGATGAAATATAAGTCTGAAATATGATATTTATTATGCACATAATATGCAGATTTAAAGTATGAACTGAGTAACGTACTGTTAACTTCCTTTTACAAATCGCGAGTAAGAAATTATAGAGTAATTCGTAAATTAAACTTGATCATAAGGTTGCTTCGTGCTTGTGGGACCTGTCAGTGAATACAAGTAAGTAAAAAACAAATTGGTTTGGGAAAAAAAATTTTTGGAAATGGAATAAAACCCCAAAAACCCAAAAATTAAAATGCACCTTCATTTGGGCCCGTTTTCCCAAC